>NW_026623089.1:68920481-68942981 GCF_023065955.2 Ursus arctos
AGACCATGAAGCATGCCAGCAACCTTTCCTTGTCCAAATATAAACTTGGCTTCTTGCTTTCACTTAACTGTGGGAAAGTGGGAACTTACCTGGTGTCACATCTGGAGGGAGCCTCTGGAGTTCTTCTGCTCTGTTCTTTATCATTTGAAGTGACCACTGGTAAACCATCCCAGGAAAAGCTCCTGGTCTTAGTCTGAACTTGAGATAATGGAAATAATTGCAAAAAGAACAACACCAAAAAAAAAAAATGTATTAATGAGCTGGACACCCAACTTTGGGAGGAAGGAATCTAAAACACCTGATATCTGTTAGAAGACTTCCAATCCAAAACACATGGTGCGTAACCGTAGAGAAGGCTTTCCGGCAACTCCTACTTAATGGGGCTGTTACTGGCCTTTAAAAAAATGGAATAGAATTGAATAGATCAGAGTGATTTCATGTCATAAAGTTAGTATTTTATCATGAAGGTGTTTCAGGGGTATATAAATACATTGTGTATTACATCATAAAGTAAAATATATTTGTTTTATAGGTTTTGTCAAATAATTTTTTCAACACTAGTAGTGATTATGTGTGGTAGTGTTACACACATAGTATAAATAAGGTTAAACTAATATTAATTATTATTATAACTACATTTGTTAAGTCTTTACAGCTTGTGAGGCACACAGGACAAATAATACGTATATTCTAAACACTTCATATAAATTTTCTCATTATTCTTTCTAGGAGTCCACTGGAGGTATGTACCAGTTTTACTGCATTTCAGATTACAAAACTTACAATGAAATAATTATAGGAATAAGTTCCAGATCTAGTCTAGGCTTTGATCTTGACTAGCAGGGCTATCTATACGAATCTCTTCCAATTCTGGTGTCTCAAATTCCTTATCGCTAAAGGAAAATTATGATTCTTTCACTAATTTACTCACGAGATGCTGTGATGTTTACTCTGATAATATTTGTGAAGGTGCTTTGAAAAAAACAGGTAAGAGTAAACAAATGTATTCAGGTATTACTAATCTTATTTTCGTAAGAGCATAATTTTAAGAATGAACTGAAATTTAACGTGCCATTTTGAAAATTTTCCCAGCGGCAATAATTGTTAAAAATTGAGAACTTGTTACTAAAACAGGTTATTGTCTTTCTTAAAAAAAAAAACTCTAAAAATAAGGTTACTTAAGAGAAATTCCTGCTCAGAGATGGTCCAAGGGAGACTATGTTGGAATAACTCAAACTTGCATGGATTATGAGATCCCATTCTTTATGTGACAGCCATTCTGGAAGACTCGTGGCTTCATAAAGAACATTAGGACTATTAAGTTTTTACTATCATAATCACAAAATGGGATGTTTAAACAAAAGTGATACATAAAATCCCAATACAAAATTTGATAATAAAAATCTGTGATCCTGACCACCTCATACCCATTAGGATTACTACTATAACAAACAAACAAACAAAAAAAGCAAAAAACAAAAAACAAAAAACAAAACCAAAACCAAAAACCACCAACGACCAAACAAACCCAGAAAATAATAAACACTGATGAGAATGTGGAGATATTGACACACTCGTGCTCTGCTGGTGGGAGTATAAAATGGTGCAGCTGTTATGGAAAACAGTATGGCGGTGCCCTAATAAATTATAAATAGAATTGTCATATGATCCGTCAATTAATTCCACTTCTAGGTATACACCCAAAAGCACTGAAAAATTGAGTCCACTGGAGTGGACTTTGAATCCTTGCTTTTTCTATTGGTACGCGCCTGTTCATAGCCACATTATTCACAATAGCCAAGGGGTAGAAGCAACCCAAATGTGCATTGACAGGTGAAAGGATAAGCAAGATGTGGTGCATACATACAACAGAATATTATCCTGCTTTGAAAAGAAATGAAATTCTGACAGATTCCACAGCATGGATTCATCTGGAAGACATGACGCCAAGTGAAATAAGCCAGTCACAGAAGGACAAAGACTGGAGGATTCCACTTACATGAGGTCCCTAGTTTAGTCAAGTTCATAGAGACAGAAAGTAGAATTATGGTTGCCAAGGGCTGGAGGAAGTGACAGGGTGGGAAGTTAGTTTCTAATGAGTATAATTTCTGTTGAGGGTGATGAGTCTTGAAAATAGATGGCGATGATCATTGCATAGTGAATATGCTTAAAACCACCAAATTCTACACCTCAAAATGGTTAATAAGCTGGTAAATTTTATGTTATGTGAAATTTACCACCATTAAAAACGAAACAAAACAAAACAACACCTGTGTCCCTAAAACTTCAATCCTGACTTCTCAGTTTCAGACAAAAATTTCCCTCTTTAAGCAGATTCGTAGGAGCAAAGGTTTCACTTTATCGAAAGCTTCAGAGTCCCCCATGGCCAAAACACTTAGGATACAGAGGGCTCTTCCAGAACCAATCATAAAGGAAGAAATGAGCTCGGGGGCTGTCTGCATGAAATAGCTTTTCCGCTGCAAAGTGAGATTACCAAGCCTCAGAGATAGTTCTTGAAACACCAATTGCCTCTATTTTCCTTTAGCTGCTTGAGCACTTTTAGAAAAACAAAGCTAGATGCTAAGGTTGAGGTTGTCTCTATTTTCCCCTACTCAAAATGTTGTCGTGGGAAAGCATAGAAGAGCATTCGAAATGAAAGGTCTTTGGAAAGTGTGGTTCTCACAGGGCAGCATGAGCAAGCTTGCCTCTATCCCTTAAGTGGAATCTTAAAAGAGAAAAGGGGCATTTCCACTGTGCCTTCCTATATAAAGACATCTGGTGTAATAAATAATGGAACTAATAACTAAATACACACACTTATGCAAAGATTCTGTCAAGTTGTCTACTTCTTCCTATTACATTGGTGGACACACTCTCAAAATTATGACTCTCCACTGTGTCCATAACTATTCATACCTTTAATAAATTGGTGACTCAATATTTCCTTGAAGATCCATGGATTGGTAAAAACAAACAAAACAAAAAACAAAAAAAACACACTGAAACAGAATAAAAAGGACGTTTGGTCTTGTACTCTTTCTGTTCTTGTTTGCTTTTTAAAATCTGACACATTCTCAGTTCATTTCAAGGATAGCAAGAATTCACAAGAATCTTAAGTACATAATTAATTAAAAATTTTAAAACGCATTAAGTAAATAAATCCCTTGGCATGTTTTGGGAGGGTGGCAGAGAGGAGGAAATGTGTTGTCAAACCAAAGAAATCCTGACAATTTCAGGATTTCCCAAAGAATTAAAATTTATTCTATGGGGCATTAGCAGCTAAAACTTGATTACCTTTTTAAAAATATTCAAATCTTGCATGTTTTTAACTTGCTAAATTGACCTTCATGACCCTCATCACCTCTTTGTTGTTCATATGGAACTGCTGGAGGCAGCAGGGAAATGAGAATCAGGATAATTGCCCTACGGCAGATTCTCGGCCACGAGCGATTCCTGCATTGCTACCTGCATCACAAGGCACTGGGAGACCTTAGTAGACATTTACCAAAACACCTCAGATGTGCTCTGGTCTGATGAGCTAGAAGGGCTGCAGATAGGTGAGCAATGATTTCTTTTGTCTTGACTGTCGGTCCAGACCTTGAGAAGGGTTCAGCCAAACTGGGGGGCAGGCGTGGGGGATGAGGTATAATCCAGGAAAATGGCGGAAAGTTGTGCATCCAAACACCCGCAATAGCAAGTTTAGGAAAAATTGGTACAAGAGAGCATCCGAATAAAAGGATATTATCAGAATAAAATGAACATTATTTACAGAAAGGGGCAAAGGCACAGCAATGCTGACACTGAGTCAAGAGAAGAGGAGAAGGGACGGAGGCTATCTCAAATTCCCCACTGAAAATCTGGTGGGAGTAGCCCATACCTACCACTCTTCACGAATGAAATCATCTTGATCTTAAGAAGCATATCTCGCCATGCTGGGATAACAAAGGGAAGGGGAAATGAGACTAACCAACTCCAGTGAACGGGGTTGTTCTCAGACGGAGTAAGTATTTCTTGCTCTTTTTCCCATCTTCCACTCAGCTGCCTTCTGTACGTGTCCCCTTACGTATCTCTACCCCCGTGACTGTGAAACTGCCTCCAGGCTGACGTCATCACTTCCTCCTGGCACGATGATGGCCTCCGGGACGACCAGGTGACCTAATCCAGGCCAATGGAAGTGAGGCTTGCTGGGGTCCCATGGAGAGAGATGCCTCCTTTATCCTGTTGGACTTGAAAATGAAGTCAATGGAGGGCTGGGAGTTCAGAAGCCGTCTGCTATCATGTGTGCAAACAGACTGAAGCCCAAAGTGGAAAGCAGAGCCAAGGCTTGAGCATAACAGCTCTGTCGTCGGAGCCCTTGAATCTAGCCATGCCCAAAGTCAGCCCTACTTCCAGAATTTTCCGTTTGTCTAAGCCAATATATTTCCCTTTTACGTAAGCCACATTGAGTGGCTTTTATTCTGACACCTGCAAATAAATTTCCAAGGCTGTATCTGATGACATGGGACAGAGGCCAAACTGCACAGAGCCAACAGACACACACAGGAGGATTCGATGCTCACGTTTGTAACTTAGGTCAGGTGTTCAAATGTGACAAACTTCAAATTATTCTCTTCAGAAGAAAGTATCCTCAGATGATCTATCCCATTAACTGCAGCAAAAGTTTAAAAGTGAGTCTAGATATTTATCCATTTGTTGAAGGGCATCTCGGCTCCTTCCACGATGTAGCTATTGTGGACATTGCTGCTATGAACATTGGGGTGCATATGGCCCTCCTCTTCACTACGTCTGTATCTTTGGGTAAATACCCAGTAGTGCAATTGCTGGGTCATAGGGTAGCTCTATTTTTAACTTTTTAAGGGACTTCCATATATACAATGAAATATTACTCAGCCATCAGAAAGAATGATTTCTCAACACTTGCAGCAACATGGACGGGACTGGAGGAGATTATGCTAAGTGAAATAAGTCAAACAGAGAAAGACAATTATCATATGGTTTCACTCATTTATGGAACATAAGAAATAGCAGGAAGATCAGTAGGAGAAGGAAGGGAAGAATAAAGGGGGGTAAGCAGAAGGCAGAATAAACCACAAGAGACTGGACTCTGGGTAACAAACTGAGGGCTTCAGAGGGGAGGGAGATAGGGGACTGGGATAGACTGGTGACGGGTATTAACGAGGGCACGTATTGCATGGAGCCCTGGGTGTTATACGCAAATAATGAATCATGGAACATTACATCAAAAACTAAGGATGTACTGTATGGTGACTAACAAAACATAATAAAAAATTATTATAAAAAAAGAAGTGAAAAAAAAATGAGTCTAGGTATTTAAAGGACATTAGACAGTAGGACCAATTGCTAAAGAGATTCCTCAGGTTAGGGAGTAAAATGTTCTACCATGTTACATACGGATAATTTAATAAGATTTGATAAAATCATCTTCCTGATAAACTTTTCCCCCTGTATAGGAGGCTTCAGAGTTGCTCCCATAAAGTAAAGAATTTTACACTTTCGCAAATTCTTGGGATTTATTTTCTCCGTGGTAGCAATAGCCACAGAGCCGGAAGCTGGGATTTGTGAACTCTGGGTCTGCTTCTGGGATGAATTTCAACAGAATACCCAGGCTTCAGTTTTTAAATGATCTTTAATTAAATAAATAATACATTTCATCTCATTAAATCATGTCTAATGAAAATGACCACATAAGACACAGCCTCGAGGAGACTGATAATTTGTTGATTCTTCTTTCATTTTCAGAGACTGAATAAAACTAAGACATTCAACAGCTTGTTTGTGATTGTGGGAGTCATGTTGCAAAAAAAAAAAAATTGAATTATGTTTTACTTAAAAGGAATGAATTTCGTGAACTTTCATCGCCTAAAAGTAATAGCATTATTCATTTTGAAACATGAAGAGATCTTCATGGTCCTTGGAGCTAGCTCGCCACCCCTCTGCTACACACACACACCGGTGTGACCTCCCAGTCTGACCCCCGAGACCCCCTCTCTCAGGACTTTGTTCCATCAGCCAGGATTCAGTTTCTATCAGGTCTATGATGGTTAATTTTTCTCGTCGACTTGACAGGCCTTCCGGGGGCCAAGATATTTGGTCAAATATTATCCTGGGTGTTTCCATGAGAGTGTTTTTATGTGTGATCCATTGGAATCAGTAAACGGAATAAAGCAGAAGCCCACCCCCCGCCCCCACCCCTGCTAATGTAAGTGGGCCCCATCCAACCCCTTGAAGGCCTGGATAGAACAAACAGGCTGACCCTCACCCCAAGCAACAGGAAACCCCTCCTGCCCGCCTGCCTTCGGCTGGAGCAGGGGCTTTCTTGTGCCTTTGGACCCGAACAGACACTTGGGCTCTTCTGGGTCTCCAGCCGGCCTGCTTTGCACCGGAACGTCCATCATCAGCTCTCCTGGGGCTCAGGCCCTGAGACCCTGACCTGTAATTGCACCCCTACCGTCCGGGTCCCCCACGTGTCAGCTGCAGACTCTGGGACTCGTCAGCCTCTATGATCGTGTGAGCAAATTCCCTCCAATAAATCCCTTTCTTTCTCTGCTTCTCTCTCTGTATCTGCATCGATACTTCTATCTGTGTATGGTATTGGTTCTATTTCTCGGAAGAACCTTCATACAGGGTCCTCCTTGATCTTAAGGGGAAAAAAAGAAGAAAAGAAAAATACTTGAGGGAATCTCGTTGCCTCTTAGAAAATTAAAATAAATGTATCATTTTATTTGACTCCACTATTTTCTTCCCTTCATGCTGCGTCTCAGGTGTCAGGGGTCTGTGGTCGCACTCGCACGGCTCCATCGCTGGGTTTCGGATCCCTTACAAATCTGGCTTCTACCCGCTCCACAGAAACCAGAGCCTTGAAGGAGATCAATGGCTTCTTGATTGGACAGGTCCGTATTCCTTTCAAGTATTTATTCCTTTGGCCTCTTCTAGGCTAACACAGCTGGTAAGTGTTCCTTTAAAATTACGAAAGTTTCACTTGATGCCAGTTGAAAAGTTTTGAAAAATGCAAAGAAGGAAAATATCTCACTCATAATCAGAATACTCAGAGATAATCACTGCCAGTATTGTGGCTTATATTCTTGCAGTATTTTTTCCCCATAGTTACACACTGTTTTCAATCAAAATTGGGATCACACAACGTATGATTTGATCATCTGGTCTTTTACATTGACTATATTATGGCTATTTTTCCATATATTCCAATATTCTTCTGCAACAGCTTTTTTTCATGCCAGCAAATCTGATCATCATATGTATTCTGTATGCTGTATTATTACCAGAAAGTAAGCCAGATAAAAGAAAGTGTTACTAAGGAAATCATAAGGAAGAGAAAATCCATTTTCACTACTATATCATATATTTTTTCATCTTATTTTATTTTTTCTTCACTTCCCCTGTGTTTTGTTTCTTAAATTCCACCTATGAGTGAAATCATATGGTATTTGTCTTTCTCTGTCTGATTAATTTCACTTAGCATAATACCCTCTAGGTCCATCCACGTCATTGCCAATGGCAAGATTTCATTCTTTGTCATGGCTGAGTAATATTCCATTGTGCATACACACCACATCTTCTTTATCCATTCATCTGTCAATGGACATCTGGGCTCTTTCCATAGTTTGGCTATTGTGGACATTGCTGCTCTAAACATTGGGGTGCATGTGCCCCTTCGGACCACTATGTTTGTATCCTTTGGATAAATACCTAGTAGTGCAATTGCTGGGTCGTAGGGTAGCTCTATTCTTAATTTTTTGAGGAACCTCCATACTGTTCTCCAGAGGGTCTGCACAAGCTTGCATTCCCACTTATTTTTTAAAATCCACATAAAAGTGGACCCGAGCAGTTCAAACCCACATTGTTCAGAGTCAGCTGTTTTTTTGTAATTTCCTTTGAAATTTCTAATAATTCATGACCCATGAATTATTTATAAACATGCAGTTTAGTTTCCAAGTTTTTCGAATTTCCCATCATCTTTCTGTGTAACAGTAGGTCAATAAATCAATTGATATGTTGATCAACGATAAGTCAACTAGATATCTAGCTCGATTTCATTGTGGTCAGAGAACACAGTCTGTATAATTTCAAGTCTTCTAAATTTTTTGAAGTTTGTCTTATGGCTCAGGATGGGATATATACTGGTATACACACTTGAAAAGAATGTGCTTTCTGTTGTTGGTTGGAATGTTCTACAAATGTCAAATAGATCCTGTTTGTTGATGGTTTTGTTGAGTTCTGTCACATTATAGCCGATTTACTGTGTTGTCTTTCTATCGATTATAGAGAGAAGGGCCTCGCAGTGTTTAACTATCCCTGTAGATGTGTCTGTTTCTCCTTTCGTTTCTATCAATGTTCCCTTCACATATCTTGTAGTTCTGTTATTTGGTTAGTGCACATTTATGGCTGCTGTGTCTTCTCGGTGCGTTGAGCCTTTTATCATTATAAAATGCTCTCTCTTTCTCTCTCTCTTTCTGGTAAATTTCATTGCTTGCAAGTCTCCTTTATCCGATACTTACATAGACACTCTGCTTTCTTTTGATTCATGTTCTCATGATAGATCTTTTTTCATCCTTTTACTTTCAACCTGCCAACATCATTATACGTGAAGTGAGTCTCTGCACTTCGGCACACAGTATCCTGGTTGTTCAGCCACTTTGCCAATCTGTCTTCCAATG
The DNA here is from genome assembly GCF_023065955.2 of Ursus arctos. Classification (NCBI taxonomy): domain Eukaryota; kingdom Metazoa; phylum Chordata; class Mammalia; order Carnivora; family Ursidae; genus Ursus; species Ursus arctos. The sequence continues at coordinate 68,929,178 of NW_026623089.1, forward strand.
TTGTATGCTTAAGCATACAGTTCTGTGGTATCAAGTACATCCACGCTATTGTGCAACCATTACCACCATCTGTCTCTGGAAATTCTTCCACTTCCCACACTGAAGCTCTGTAAACATTAAAGACTAACTTCCCCTTTCTTCTCTCCTTCTAGCCCCTGGAAACCACTATTCTACTTCCTGTCTGTATGAGTTCAGTTACTCTAAATACCTCACCTTAGTGGAATCACACAGTATTTTTCTCTTTGTGATTGACTTATTTCACTTAGTGTAATGTGCTCAAGGCTCATCCATGTTACAACAGTGTGCGTCAGGATTTCCTTCCTTCTTAAGGCTGACTAACATCCCATTGTCAGTGTATCTCCCATTTTGTTTATCCATTCATCATCTGTCAATGGACACCTGGGTTGTTTCCATTTCTTTGGCTACTGTGAATTATTCTGGGTGTATGAGTGTCTGCTCAAACCCCTGCCTGCAATCATTTCGGGTGTGTATCCAGAAATAGAACTGGATCCTAAAAGAATTCTACGTTTATTTTTTGGAGGAACTTCCATACCATTTGCACAGTGGCTGCACATTTCACATTCCCACCAGCCAAGCAAAAGGCTCCCAATTTTTCCTCATGCTCACCAACACTGATTATTGCCCATTTTGTGATAAGAACTATCCTTGTACTCTGTTTTTTATATCTCGTTTTCTTTTTCCTGCCTTCTTGTGTGTTACTCAAACATTTTTTATAATTCCATTTCTTAACATATATCTACGGTGTTTGGAGTGTATCTCTTTGCACAGCTTTATAAGTCTTTGCTTCAGGTACGAAATGGTATAACAGCACAGTCTATTCGTGTGGTCATTTTACAAACTGCAGCACCATGGAGAGATCTCACCACCCTTTATATCTCCTTATCTGTAAATGTCTTAAACATTGCCTCTATATACATTTGGAACCACATCAGATAGTGTTATAATTTTTCCTTATACCATCAAACATAATCGAGTAAACTAAAGAGGAGAAGGAAGGTCCACTGTATTTATCTATAATTTGCTTCCTATGTTCTTTCTTCCTTTTTGATGTTCTTGATGTGGGGCACAGTATTTTCTGGGCTGTTTAGCTGGTTATTGTTTTTTGGGTTTTTTTTAGAGAGGGAGAGGTGGGGAGAGGCAGAGAGGGAATTCCAAGCAGGATCCAAGCTCAGCACAGAGCCTGACACAGGGCTCGAGCTCATGACCCTGAGACCATGACCTGAGCCGAAATCAGAGAGTTGGATGACTAACCAATTGGGCCACTCAGGCGCCCCTTGGCTGGTTATTGTTAAAAATGTCCCAGGTTGGGCGCCTGGGTGGCACAGCGGTTAAGCGTCTGCCTTCGGCTCAGGGCGTGATCCCAGCGTTCTGGGATCGAGCCCCACATCAGGCTCTTCCTGTATTAGCCTGCTTCTTCCTCTCCCACTCCCCCTGCTTGTGTTCCCTCTCTCGCTGGCTGTCTGTATCTCTGTCAAATAAATAAATAAAATCTTTAAAATAAAAAAAAAATGTCCCAGGTTGCTAGCCTTCTTCTTTCCTTCTTTCATCATTTTCTTTCTGCTTCAGGAAGCTCCTTTAGCTATTCCCCTAGGAATGTGATGGGGAACATTCTCTGAGTTGTCTTTCATTTGAGAATGTTTTTATTTTCCCTTCATTTCTAAAGAATCTTTTCACTGGGGATAGGATTCTGGGTTGACAGTTCTTTTTTATCAACGTTTGCAAGAGATTGGGTCACTTTCTACTGACCTCCAGGTATTTGATGAGAAATCAGCTATCTTTGAATTGTTTTCCTCTTTAAGTAAGGTTTGTATATTCTCTGACTGCTTTTAAGAGTATCTTTGTTTTCATAAGTTTCATTCTGCTAGACTTGACACGTATTACTTGGGTTTTATGCTGTTGGTGTTTGCTCAGTTTCTTGCATCTGTAGGCTCATGTCTTGTGCAAAATCTGGGAAGTTTTCAGCTGTCACTTCCCTGAATATTTTTTTCACCCTCTTTCTTCTCTTCCAAAAGCCAGTGGCATGAGCCTTAGGTCTTTTGTGATCAAGGCTGTCCACAGAGTTTCATTGTCCAGTAATGTTCTGGAATCTTCTCACCGTCAATAGAATATCAAAATCCAAATTGTAACTGAGAACCAAGGTAATATGGTATCTCCTTGTCTCACCTCACAGTATTTCCTTTTTTTAATTACTGAAGTATACTATATATATTTTTCAGTATTAGCAAAAGACTGTCAGAGGCCAAATACAGATTCCTGGCACCCCGCACTCACCCATCAGACACCAGTGAGCATCTATTGTTGGCCAGGCTCCCACTGGCTCCTGGTAGAATGAGAATGGCCCTTGTTTGTCAATGCTGAGCACAACCTCGCCAGATCATCTGAAAAACCTTTTATGAGATTGTTTCAAATTGCCTGAAATCTGCTCTCAGCATTTTCCCCAGATAGATAAAGCATTTACTAGTTGCCAAGATCCACTTGTTTGGGAAGCACTGGGCTTTTGAAAGCAAAAAACAAATGTAGCAAATGGCCATGGTCCAAGCTAAGTTTCAGTGTCTTCAAGCTAAAACCACCAGAGTGAGACAGAACTAAACAATTGCATTTATCAGTCCGGACTAATTCATTCCCTTATCCCAAAGAAACCTTTCAAGTTCAGGGCATGCCACTTAAAATAAAGATCAGTGCCCTTGCTAAAATCACACACCACGGTAAAGTCTGCTTGGTCGTTCAGAGCAGAGGCACTGACTTACATATAGTATTGCCTTTTGAAACCAGAAAACATGACTCCACGTGTTTAAGCTCACATTCAACAAATCAAAATTCCAAAGATGGCTAAAAATCAAGTGAGTGGCTCTTTGGCATAACAAAAACATTAAGCCTCAGAGTTCTTTAAAATAGTGAAATTCACTTTTTTTTCCTGCATTAACTTAAAGACTTGAGAGGAAAGGACAAGGCACCTCAGGGTGTCGGGAGTCGGAGAAACTTCTGCCAAGGAAAAGTTACTCAACACGAGATAGAAGAGATCTGAAATGCTAACACAATGAACGTCTCTACACAGGTACGATGAAGTGTTCATAGTGATAAAGTAATACAATGATCCTTCCGAAAACAATAGTATCCTGTATCCCTCTGGTCTAAAACCTGTCACTGGCTCCCCACAGGTAAAGAATTTGGTGGGGGCTCCTTCCCTGCCAGTGACACCTAATGTTTGAGCCTTGCTTCCTGTTGACCCCTCACTCCCCAGCTCTGGGATTTGTGGTTCCCTTTACCTGCGATATGGTTTCACAATGTGGCCACGATGTGGCCACTGTGTGGGTTCTTACCTCTGTCTGAACTGCTTTTCCTACATTTCCTCCATCCCCTGCCTCTGTCTCCTCCCTCTTCTGTTGCCCAAATACACCATGTCTCTCCAGTGAAGTCCTAAATATCCTTTAAGATCCAACTTAAGGATCTACTTCTCTACAAAGCTTTCCTTTCCACATCTGACCCATCATTCTAGCTGGGGCTGAGAGGCTGTCTCTTAGCAGACGCTCAGTAAATATTTGTTGCATGAATATAAAAAGACACCCAACCCAATTAACTGGGATGATTGTACAAACTCTCACACTCTGAACTTAAAATTCTCATAACTAGCTATTTTAATATGAAATAGAATTTAAAACCTTCAATCAAAAGTAATGAAATAAATGTAACTTAATGCTATGTTTTCAGTACTTATTTGAATTTTCCACACCAAACCTCTTTAAATGTTTTCTGTTGTTAATTGGGAAAGTCAGGATACTGAGACTTTTGTGATTTACTGAAATGCTCTGAACCTATGGCTTTCTTCAAACTGACTAAGACTTTTTTTTTTTTTTTTTTTTTTTTACCGTTAATTGCTTAAATCTGGACCTGTGCGAGCTTGGAAAGTTTCCAGGCATATCAACCATCCGGCTGGACTGTGTCCATTTCCAGACTCTTGAAAAGATTGAAGAGAATGTAAAGTGTGATCACTTTCCAATGGTTTCAAATTGAGCTGAACCAAGAAGGATGATGGTCTGTTCTCGACCTTGCTGCCTGTGGGTAATTCATAATACACTTGGCTGGTGATGACCCGAGGTGATTTGGAATCCCATATCTCAAAGAACGAGGCTTGAACAATGAGTGTATCAGTGTTCTCTCACCAAAAAAAAGATGGATGGTGTTGATAACTAAAAAAAAAAATCCTGTATAACAGAAGGTGAGGGAGAAAATGAAGATATACAGGTAGGGATGCTATAGCACTTATTACTCACCTAAATTTGTGTTTGAAAAGGGGCCAGGTCAGTAGCATAGTCCTGGGCTGGAGTAAATCAGCAAAGCTATCGCTACAGATTTGTGGTATTTAAAAGCATCTTGGTTAACTCACACTTGAACCAGACGCAGGTAAAGGGCCCTCTATTATATATGCCTTTGACATTTCAGAGCACTATTACATTACAGACGGTGACCGTTCGCTGTTTTAGTCTGCTAAGCTTTGAATGTGATGAGGTCAGAAATGGGTTCACTCTGGTATCTACAAGGACTAGCACAGTGTTTGGTATATGACAGGTCTTCGATAAATAGTTGTGGAATTGATATTTACAAAATGTCATAGGTTTGTTTCTCTCACTCACTGGGGCATCTCTAGCCCCTCAAACAACATCAGCAACATTGGAAGCTGTCAGGAATGACTTCCTCAGTAAACAAATGTATGAGAGATGACCCGTCACCTTAGAAGTGAGGACACACTCCTACGTGCCTAACACAGTGCCTGGTTTCCATTAGCTACTCACTATGTGTGCTTTTTCTTCCTGTCAGCTTTGAAAAACAAAATGAGGTGTCCAGGTAGAGAAAAAATACCGTCCCTCATACCACAGGCCCTCAGGACAGAGATGGCTACCATCGAGCAAATAGAACTGTTTTCACCTAATAGAAATGTGCTTATCAGAGCTTTGAAATGCTTATTGATTTGTGATGTTTCTGATAATAGAATGGCAGAGAGCCCAAGACACCACCTATGCACGCCTCGAATTATCCAGATGAGAAAAGGGAGCCTCACAAGATTTAAGCAACTGGCCATGGGTCCAAAGGTGTGTTGGCAGCTGGGCAGGGGTAAAATTCAGATCCCCCCCGTCCCCTAATCTGGGGCCTTTTCCATTATACCAGATTGCCCTAATAATGCTTTGTATCAGTTAGAAGGAAAATATTAGACCTTCCACTTACCATCTGTAAATGATTCTCATCTAGAATTTTTTCCCCAAAAAACACCATTTCTAAATTTAAAAAGTTCTTTGGTGAGGGAAAGTTGAAGAAGATAGCCATATGATCAACATATATTGAATTTTATAATTCCTCCTGTGTTTACAGACTTTAACATGAACTCAAAGGCACAGCGTTTACAGCCAGAGCTACCGAAGCCCCAGCTCCGGGGGATTCTGACGTGCCTGGTGCCTGCTGGGACTCCAGATGGCTACTTGCCTCTGAGGATCCACGGGAGGGCCGGGGTGTGAGAACGGCAGGAGAGCACAGAGCCTCGTCTATGGGTAGGACCCGGAAATGGTCCTCAAACCACCAGGAGCCCCTGGCAGGGGAGAGCTAGCCCTAAGGCAGAGAAAGCAGCATGTCCAAAATTATGCCTTTTGGAGGGAAAGACGAGTGATGAACTCGTGTGGTTTCCAGAAGGAAAGACTGGAGTCTGAATTCCAGCTCTACCACTTCCTCGTTTACCTTGGGCAACATTTTTTAAAAAGATTTTATTTATTTATTTATTTGAGAGAGAAAGAGGGAGAGAGAGAGAGCATGAGTAGGGGGAGGGGCAGAGGGAAAAGCAGACTTCCTGCTGATCAGAGAGCCTGACATGGGGCTCCATCCCAGGACCCTGGGATCATGACCTGAGCTGAAGGCAGACGATTCACCAGCTGAGCCACTCGGGGGCCCCATATCTTGGGCAATGTTTAAAATTGTCAAAGCTCTCATTTCCTAACTTGTAAATGGGTGTGACAGTCACAATGCATATTAAGTATTTATCACAGCCCCTAACACTCAGTGAGAATAAATTATTGCACGCTCTTCATTGCAAAATAGTCCATATGCATAGAAATTTCTAGGGAAAGATCTATTCAGTGAAGCCAGGCTCCATTCAGCAGCTACTCCTAGTCAGGGCTGTGCCTGAGTGCATGCAGAGGAAGGGGTCTTGGGCACCTGTATAGACATTGCTCAGCCAGGACTGCACACACAGCAGGTGACTCAAGGTGACCACCAACGCCATGCCCTCTCCTTCCACAGAACTCTGCTATTCATCTCTGGCACCTGGAGGACAAATTCAGCTCCTGGATTTGACCATCGCGGCCAGTCTCTCAATGCCCGAGTAGAGCTCAATGTGTACAAACACCTGATCTTCCAGAAGCCCTCCTTCAGCCCACAGAGATAGGAAGGTATCATTCCTTTGTGCAATTCAGGCATTTCTTGTATCTGAATTTCCCACACGCCCACCTGGCTGGAAAGCAGGGCTGCCTTTTAAGCTCAGTTCATTTTACTAGAGTTGACATTTCTTCTTTAAAATGGTTGGCATTCCGTCCACTGCATTCCCAGCATAAGTGGGGGAAGTACACATCTCCCGGGGGAGGCAGAAGCTCTTCCAATGGCTCAGGTGCCCGGAGAACATCCCAGAGTCCCGTCTTTCCCTCCTGAGCACAGGTGCCCAACAGGAGAGTGAAAAGGGGTAGTAACTTGGTGTCCTATTTCTTCGAACACTGAACAAAAGAAAGATGACTGAAAGCTAAGTGTTCTTGGAAAAGGCATAAATGAGTCATATTTAAATCTGGAGAAGTATTCCGTGAATCCCAAGAAAGGAAACAATAGTTAAGTCTTCCGAAGGGTGTGTTCACAGGCGACAGTCTTGGGACTGGCTCTGGGCACAATGTAGAGTGTGTGTGTGTGTGTGTGTGTGTGTGTGTGTGTGTGTGTGTGTTGTGTTTCTGCCCGACCTTCCGTTTTTGTCTCAGTGAGCCTGTGAACCCACCCTGGGCAAATCTCTTTGTTCCAGAGGAAACCAGCTAATGAATGAGTGTACAGTCTTTTGATTTAAAATGAAGTCAAACTTAGCTTTATCTTTTTGCAGGGGGATTTGGATTTTAAAAAGTGATTATTAGAGAGAACAGGCTTCATGCAAAGGAAAGCACTCAGAAGGCACTTCAGACCACGGTGAGGGTGGAGTGTCCAGGACCCGCCTTCTTTCCCCACACAACGGGTGCTCATTGCCCAGCCTCAGAGATAAGGGCAGCTCCAACCCTCCACCCACCCCCTCTCTCCCTGCTCTTTCTTTGTAAAGTAGCTAAACATTTCTCACCCCTCTGTTCCCTCAACAGACTCAGTAGATCAGATTTTCCAGGAGCAAAACCAGGACACCGCCCATAGATGTCGCTGTTGGCCTCATTTTATCTTGTTTCTCTTCAAAGTCAAGGTGTCCTGAGCTTCTCAAATGCAAGGTTTCACTGCAAGGAATGGGGCAGTTTGGCCTCAGAGGCTCAGGCAGAAGCCCTCTTTTCTCCCAGAGCTCTGCAGAATGTTTCTTGGGGAAGACTGTTCACAGGAGGCTGGTGTGAGCTGGCGATGGAGGTGGGAATGAGATTTCTTTGTCCCTGCCTCCTTCACTTAAAATTAGCTCAGGGCTGGTTGAACTGCATTCTGCCAAGACGCAGCTCCTTCCCTTTTCCCTGAATAACTCTTAATTGTCCTTTGGTACAGTCCTCAAAGTACACCCCACAGACCAGCTGCTGCCCTGGGACGGTCTGGGACGACTTTGGGACAAGATTGGGAGCTTGCGTCAGAAAGTCAGTTGACTGAATCATTGAACACAATATTCAGTTGAGTTTTTTTCTTAGGCTTCCTTGCTCAAGGGGTCGGTGTGTTGATTTCCCTTCTGACACAAGCTCCTTTTTCCGTCACAGATGGGCTCTTGAGTAGGTCTGCCTTAGTACGAGATTGATACATCCACTTCCAGAAACTTCACGCAGCCCCCACATGCCCACCTCATCTCCCAGCCCCCAACCCCAGGGTCAAAACACCCAGTGAACTCTCCCACAATTGTCTGTCTTCCCCACGTGGTTTATAAGTGTCTTTAAATACCTGGGCCTTGACACATAATGGATTTTAGGACATGCCTGTTGAAGGAATAAATGAGTGACTTTTTTTTTTTTAATATTTCCCTTTTGTGTCCTTACCAACTTGGGTGAGAATTTTTAATTACCATTTTATGCACTTTTGCATAGCGTACTCCCAGTCTTCCTGTTATTTGAAGCCTTAACTAGGATTTTGGAGATAGGCTGGATTTCGTCATTCAAATAAAATTACCCTTTCCACGAATATCACACAGGAGCTGGAACTAGGCTCAATCGCGTTCACTCAGATGTGAACCAGCCATTTGTTACCAACCTCTTAAGTTGTAAATACGGTAGAGCGTGGTGTTCAGGATGTTTAAATCACACATCCAAGTTCTTGGCTCCGTCTCTCTGCCTCTTTCCATTCTGGAATCTTTTGGCAGTCTTGCTTATGCCTTCTCCCCACTCAGTGATCCTTTGCCAGTGCTGTGGGAGGAGACAAGGTCCAGCAGACGTCTGAATTTCTCCTAGTGCTCCCGGGAAGCTCCTTCTTTCTTACTGAAGCCTGTGTTTCCTTAAACAAATACCTGGAGTTTGGGGGCCACGAGACACAGGGATGCACCCACCACTTGCCAGAAACTGCCATCCAGGTAGCGTGCTCGGTTTTCCCCACGCTTTGCATCTTTTGCTCATAACAAAACTTCCCTCGGCGAAATAATAGGTCACCTAGAGCCCCAAATTTGTGAATAGTTAGGTACCCACTACCCACGGAGCCAAAGCAGTGTCTTTCCACCAAAAACAAAATGTGTGAGAGAAACAGAAAGCTGCCCAAGGGGGAAAAAATGGATATAAGGAAGAGCTGGTTAAGTCAATCGCCGGCACAAATTTGTTTGTTTCTTTCTCTGTGCTGTGTACATTCATCCCACATTTAGGGTGTGTGTGTGTGTGTGTGTGTGTGTGTGTGAGAGAGAGAGTGTGTCAAGTAAACACTCCAGGTGCAGCTGTAAACTTTCTTTAAGTCAAGCCTCCATGTCCCTAACCCTGACTGACACCTACTCATTGGAGATTGAAATCACCAGAAAAATCCTTGAGACGGGTACCCTCCCCCGAGAGACAGGTGCCGGCTGGGTGGTACCTGCCGCCGACACATTCAATAAACTTGGGTTTCTATCTCCCGTTCCTGAGAGGAAGCTGGCTTTCTTTTGGAATCGGCCTTTCAGCCAGAAAGATCCCAGATGAAAAGCAAAAATACCCCCGGTTGTCGGCAGCCTGTGCACGGCTGGCAGACGAGGTTCTCATTAGCAATAATTATACAAATCTGACATTTGCAAAGTGGTTCTAACATGTATCACGTACTTCGATTTTCCTCGTCTCTCTCGAGCCTTCCAAACAACACACGCTGTCATCCGTTTCAAGAAGGCAGAATTTGAGACTCAGAGATTTCAGGTATTTTGCCCCAAATGACACAGTGAGGGGCAAATCGGGACTCCCTGCCACGTATTTTGACCCCCATTCCGGCATCTTTTGGCCTCCAAAAGCTCCCGTGAGCGAGGAAGGAATGACTACGATCTTCGTGACCAACCATCACCGCCTGTTTCTCCTGTCCCCCGGCGCCCAGGATGTCTTGGGAGAAAGTGGCTTCCTCAGTCTGCAAGGGCAGGGGCTGCTGTACCACAGTAGTGGGGGCCTGGTGGCCTTTGCCACGCCCGCTCCTCCCACGGCCTCATCAGCCCCCTGGATGTAGGTCTGAGCACCTGCCCCGGGTGAGGTCAAGCCCACAGCTGCACCGTCTGTGAGAATGCAATGTGACCACTGTCGTTTGCCTCTAGGCCACAAGATGACTTCTACGGTGGGGTAAGGATGGAGGAGTGGCCGTGGAGACCTAACCCACTGAAAGAAACCTCAACTTTCATTTACAAACGATACCCCTCTGCTGTAAGTGCCAATGGGGCTCAGTATTAGCAGCTGAGATCTTCTCCGAATTAAATAGATCTTGAGATGTCTGTTAACCCTGTCGGTTGAAGGTAATTATTTCCCTCGGGCTGTAACACCAGCTGAAAAACATTATGTTTTTACATGAAAAACTGGCTGAAAACGTCTACTGAAAATTTGATCTAATCTCACAGAATTTGCTCACAAAGGTTTCAGGGAAAAAAGGAAACTTAATTATAACTAACATCTGAAAATTGCTTATCGTTGTACTTGCCCAGGCTGTGCGGGTTTGTGTCTGAATGTCTAAAATCGGAATATTTAATATGCAGTTAGTGAAAATGGATTAAGATAAAATCTTTTGTCTGTCTTTGGGTTTAAATCACACTGCAACCCTAGGAAGATTTCAAAATTTGTTTTAGGTGGAGGGTAGACCAGCTGCCCCCTCCAAGAGGGTAGCAGAGAAAAAACAAGACTCTCCTTTCTCAGCCACTGGGTCTCAAGACTCAGAAAGGATTCCCAGGGCCTGTGGGAAGCAGGGGCAGGACTAAGAAACCAAAACAAAACCAGGTGGAAATGAAAAGGAAAATGGGAGGATAAGAGGAAAATTAGGGGCCCCAAACCACGAACTCAGCTGTCCCTGTGGGCAGGAGGGTGCCCGCCTCAGCTAGAAGCAGCAGGCCGCCCACTGCTGACCACACAGCCACCTGGGAGCCCATAACCTGCCATCGAAGCCACGAAGGCCTAACTGCACCTGCGGGCCCACACCTGTCCTGGTCCCACAGTCAGGCAGCATGACCCACGATGGAGGGAGGAGAACCGAGCTCTGGATGGAAGTTTCCACGGCACCTTACAACAAGGTTCCCCTCGGAAAGCCACACAGCTGTCAAAAGGAGCCAGCAGGTTTCTCCGTCCTAGTGTGGAAGTTTATTCACGAGAGACAGGTGAGCATATTAATCATGATTAGACGTTTCCTATTATTAAATGTGTTCGTAATAACCACGTATTTTTCAACTTTTTAAATGAAAAATACACAGCGAGGCGGAGTTTTCCAAATTGAGAGGGAAAAGAAGGCCGTGAGTATGTGTCTTCCAAGTGTCACACCTGACCGTGTGGTGCTTCTGCCTCGATGCTGCGGGACTGGGCAGTGGGTACCCCCCTATTAGCTCAATTCCTGCAAAAGAGCCTGTCGTCAGTACCCCATCCCTTCGTCTCCTCTGTTGTACCTGCCACTGAATGGTGCCCAACTCTGAGCTGTGCACACAGGAGGTGCTCCATAAATGCTGGTGTGATCGACAGACCGAAGCCCATGTTTGTTGTTAACTCTATTTGCTAGGCCATATGAACATGTTACTTCTTGAGTCAGGACAACGAGAAACACAAAATTTCGTTTCCAGTGAAAAAAGAACTCCTTAGTGAGGATTTAAGCCCATAGTTTGCACTCGGCATTGTGCAAGATTTAACAAAGCCTATTGGGAGCTATTGAAGCCTTTTGGGAATTTGCACAGTGAATGGAAAAACACACGTGTGTAAAGAGGGAGCAGAAGCATGGGGAGAAATGCACACTGCCCTCCTGCCTCTGTCCCTGTTGAGCCTTGTCACCAAAGACTGCCTGCTGTTCCCCAGAAGCTCCACACGGTGGCGCTCTATCCCTTGGCAACTTTGCCAAACCCTGCCTCCGTCCTGACAGCTTGGAAATTTAATTAAAAAAAAATTTTTTTTTAATTTAAATTCAATATAGGTAACATACAGTGTATTATTGGTTTCAGAGGTAGAATTTAGTGATTCGTCAGTTGCATATTGGAAATTTAATTTTGCTACTTTTTTTCCTAGAAGCAGACACATATTAATTAAGCTCGAAAGGCTGATACCAAAAAGCTGAAAGCCAATTTATTAATTCATTTGAGAAATTCTTATTTAGGAACCGTACACCCCCATTTATACAACCTGTGGATTTTCCAGTCATCGAGTGGGAAGGCATCTGGGGTGGGATGGCTGCTAAGCTGGATAGAGTCAGAAGGGTGCGAGCCAGGGAGCCAGGGCGAGGGAACCAGGATCCCCTGGCATCCCAAGGAGCGAGCCCTAGCGTCCCCCTCCTGCTCGGGGAGCCCGAGACCTGGCTGATGGGGCCAAAGCACCTCTGAGCGGCACCCTATGCAGGAAACAGACTTGTACCCAGTGGATTTAGTGAATTAGGTCCTGCTCATTCTGGGATCCAAAGTGAATATAAACCCAGGTTGCAGGCCTCAAGAGGATGTAGTTTTGGTGGGGCAAAAGAAATTGTTTTTATATCCTTCTTTTGCAAATGTTGTTTCCGATGTGTAACTGAATTCTGTTCCTGATTTCATCTGCTGCTCCCATGTCCAAGACAAACCCCCCCACACAGTAATGCCTTTCTCTCCACACCTCTGGCTGAGACCCTGCATTATTTAGCGCCTTCCTGTGGCTCAAGGGTGTGAGCTGAAAGAGAAGGTGCTCGCACTTATAATTTACTTTAATTTCAGAGAGAGGGTAGAGGGGCCCCATGAAGATTAATGTCTAGGCCTCCGTCTTCACCAACCTGTTCTCTTTGAGTCCCAGGAGAAACAATGAAATAAGTAAAGGCAAGGAGGCAGGGGAGAAACCTGAGCTATAAAATAATCACCAAGAAGAAGCGGGGGGAAGGGCCCATACGCTTCTCTCAAGAGAAGAGGCCTCCGTGTTCTCATTGAAACGAGTCCTGATTTTGCCCATTTACCTAATACACAAGTTTAATTACATTTAATTAACTTGCTTGTTGGCACATAGTGTTACAGCCTCAAGTGCAAGTCGGCGCTCATACTTGTGACCCTGACTCGGGAAGGATAAACATTAATTATGACCGCTAGACCTCATCGCACTATTCAGAGGCTGAGTTCAAAAAATAAGTTGCCTCAAGTGATTGGAAATGTTTTAAAGTAAGTACTTAGAGGATTATATTTCCATTCATGGTGAAATTCGCTAAACAGCTTCTTTCTACGTTGCTGAATAAATGCAGAGGAATGCTCCCTCCTATCCCTTCACTCCAATCTAAATGTCCTTCTTTGAACTCATCTGACTTTGATTTTTTTTGGTCTTCTCTTTTAAGTGTAATAGAATTTTCAAAATCTCCCTATGTCCCTTTCAACTTCATCCTCAAAGAAGAAAGTGCTGAACAATTTTTTTTTAAATCAGTAACAGCAAAAAATAAAATAAAATCCTGATGATATAAGGACTCTGGGTCTGGGAAACGGCTCGTCCTTTATCCCGGGTGTTTAAGATCTGGCTCTCTTTTATAGCGTCGGCACCAGAAAGTCCCTTCATCTTCAAGCTCTTCTCTGTTATGGTAAAAAGCATCACACGTGTTCACGGAAAGAACATCCCGAAGTCTGTGACTGGCAGACGAATCCACAGACAAGAGTTAGGGGTAAATGCAGGGGCTGGAAGTTGGGGTTCCTAGCAGACACAGGGAGTGGACAATGGAGGAGGTGAAAGGCAGGGGGGATCTCGTCTGAAGCAGAGGGGACGGTTTATCAACAAGAGACCACAAGCACGTCAAGCAGGTGAGGCCTTGGACGGGCGAGCAGCCAGAAGCAAAGCTTCGGTTCTCTTGGACGGCTGGCCTGGGAGGGGGCTCGAGTCACCTGCCGGCGGGAGGTCAGGCCTGTGGAGGCCTGGGGAGTTTCGAACTGGGCTCAGCAGTGACGAAGTCAGGCAGTCTAGGCCCCCATGGGTCACGGCGAACCCGAGCCTTGAGGGCT